>NC_134618.1:12645000-12652500 GCF_046129695.1 Lonchura striata
TTCTGTGCTGGATTGATTACCATTCTGTATTCAGAAACACGTCCCGCTCGCATTCCTCTCCTGAAATCCGACAGAAAATGAGGCATTTATTGCTACAGGCAAAATTTGGTCCAGTGGACACAGTTTACATTTAGTATTTATAGAGAAAGAAATTAAATTATGGTGAAAAGTGAAGCCCTTGACCCCAGAATTAATACCAACCCCATCATTTTCTTATTTCTGTTAGGGCTGTGTAGTCCAAATTCAAGCTACCTTTTAGCTCTAAGCAGAGGCAGGGAGACCATAATTAAACTAATCTATGGGGGGAGGGAGGGAACGGCAATAATACAGCAGTATATTGTATGGCATTCAATTAGGTGAATAAATACAGCTCCGGACGGACAGCATAGATTAGAGGCTCGACTTCCTTTTTATTTCAATTTTAACTTCCCCCTCTCTCATACCCACACACACCAGCGCTAGGAAATGGATCATCTTGACTGGATATTTTATAACTGGAAAATCTATTTGTATGTTTCCCTGAGATAAAGTGTCTCTCCCTCTTTCCCCTTCCCTTCTCTCTCCTTTTTCCCTCCTACCTATTTTTATTTCTTTCCCCTTTCTCACCCCACCGTGCCCGCCCCCCGACTCTAAGGATTTAATTCCGCACGAACCTCCCAGGAAGATTTTAAAGAGTTTCCCCTGTCTGATTGCCCGGCCCGGCCCTTTCCCTCTCCTCTTTGTTAAACGCAAACGCTGCTTCTCCCCGCGCCCCCTTCCCACCCTCCCAGGGGCCGGGGGGGCCCTCCCGGGGGTCGCCAGCTCCGCTCCCCCCGGTCCGGGGACCGCCAGCTCCGGTCCAGCACGCTCGGGATGGGAGGGGCTGGGATGTTCCCCCTCTTCCTCTCTCCTGGGAGCTTGGGAAGTGTTTCTCTAACCGGGAGAGGGCACAAAACTGAGGGTCCCCAGCCCCGCGCTTTGCCAGAGAACCGTCCCTTAAATTATTCACCGGGGGAATCTAGCAATGTTTTATGTGGGTGAAAACTTCTATGGAGACGTAATTTAATTAGGACCACTTTGGCCGCTGTTTGGGAGCTGTGGATGACTGGCGGGATGAAGTGTGGGGTATGCGATGGGCTGCTCCGGCGGAGAAGGGGGGGAATGGGAGCGATGTAGGAGTGGGAACTTTGTTTGGGCTTGATTTTTAAAAATTAGTAGTAGTAGTAGTTTTTGGCCTCCTCTTTAGTGATCAGAGGCTGCTTCTGGTCGTGGCTGCGCTCACAATTCAAAGGTTGTGGTTACTGCTGGAGAGGGGGGTGTCCGTGGCCGAATCGATAGGAGATTGCATTAATTATGATTTCGATTGATATGCTCAAATCTCCTCCCGAACGCTGCAAACGGCTCTTCCTTTTTCATTTTTTTCTCCTTCCTTTCCTTCTCCTCCCCATTTTTTCCCTCTGCCCCCCTCCCCTCTCCCCTGTTATAGAGCCGGAGAGGAGATGAAAAGGCTTGTAGTTTTAAATTCAATGTGACAGCTCTGGAAAGAGCGGATGATGAATCTCCTATTATTGGATCAGTCTATTTGCCGCTCAATGTCTCTCTGTAATTGGAGCAACATCACTTTAAAGGTTCAGAGAGTAGAGCATTTCTGGTGAAAAATCCCCACAACACGCTGGCGAATGTTTTAAAGGGAAATCTATTAGTGATTTGGCGAGGGGAGGGGACAAGGGGGAAGAGGGTGGGTTGGAGGGGTGGGGGGGGAGGCTGCGTGTGTGTAACTCCGACTGTTTAGTATTTAACCGGGTATCAGGCAGATCCGCGCGTTCCCCTCCGCCCCCCCTGCCCGCCCGGCCCCCGCCGCCCTCCTCGGGCTGGAGTTCGTATCAAAGCCCCCCTCGTCGTGTTGTGACAGCTCTGATATTGTTTATTGAGGCTGGATGTCAGGTATAATTAGCAATCGATATGGAAAACGTTTGCTCCCCACACTGGCACGTCTCTGACGTCAGGACCGATTAACGTTTCTTATTGGTCCCAAATTCCCCCAGCCTGAGCTAATTATTGGGAGCCTGATGTTGATAAAGTTAAAGCGCCCGGCGCCCTGCAGCATGAGCCCCTCGCCGCGCCGCCTCCTCCGCCAGCAGCACCCCCGGCCCCAGCCGCCCCGCCGCCAGCGCCCCCAGCCCCGCCGGCACCCCCCGCCCTAGAGCCGCCCCCATGATGGACAGCCGCATCCTGGAGCATCCTCATGCCCAGTTCGGGGGGATGGTGGGTTTCCCTTACCCGCTCGGGCACCACCACGTCTACGAGCTGGCCGGGCACCAGCTGCAGTCGGCGGCCGCCTCCGTGCCCTTCTCCATCGATGGATTACTGAGCGGCTCCTGCGCCGCCTCTGTGGTCAACCCGGCGCCGCTGATCCCCTCCGGCTGCGGGGTGAGCGGGGACAGCCAGCCCTTCAAGCTCGCAGGTAGGAGCGGCCCCGTGTCGCGTCTGTCCCCCCGCCGCCCCACCCCGCCGCCGACCGTCGCTCCCCGCCCGGAGCGTGTCAGCGCGGAGGAAGAGCAGCACCGCACCCCTCCAGCCTCCTCATCGGCGGATTTTGGGGTGTCTCGGGGGGGAGGGTAGGCGGCTGTGCTGGCCCCCCGAGGGGGCGGACGGCCCCGGTCCGAGCGCCGGGAGCATTCCCCGCTCCCACCGGCGCAGGGCCACGCGTGTGCCCTGAACAATAGCGGGCCCGGCCCGGTGCCTTCCCCCAAAGTTCATCGTGTGGCAGCTCGGATCATGCCATTAAAAGATAATAATAATAAAAAAAAATAACGGGAATCACTGGGGTTTGGGGAATGAAGAGCGGTAATTATTATTTTCTAATACGATATAACCAAATGGAAGCGTTCTCCCTCCTTCCCTCCGCACCGGCCTGTGGCACCGCTATTGTTCAGCTACTAAAACATCCACAACATCCTTCTGGTTAAGCCTGGAGCTGCTCCACACTGCACCTCAACTAAACACAAATTATTATTATTACTATTACTATTATTATGCTTTTTCTTAATTTCCACACCTGGCAAAAAACGTTAGGGGAGGTGCAGCCGGGGCTGAAAATCCCCAGCCTGGAGCTGTACGTACTCGGAGAGGCTGCGAACATCCCAGCCCCACGCCCGCCCGTGCTCGGGGGACTGCGGGAGGCCCAGGGGCCGCCCTGCACCCGGGGTCCCGCGTGGAATTGGGCTGTGAGCTGTGACCCACGCAGGTCCTCCGGAGGGGCTGGGGAAGGGAAACGGGGGGGACTTTTGATTTTTTTTTTTTTTTTTTTTTAATGAAACCTTTGGTGGTTGGAGCAAATATTGGAACTTCTCTCTCTCTCTCTGCCAGCTGAGTGCCTGTGGAGAGCTTCCTTCAGGAATAAATGTTCTGTAAAGTACATTTTCGGAGGAGGCGAGGGCAGATCGGGTTCCTCCCCATTTTTAGCGCAGGTGTGTGAATAATCCCGCTCTTTTACCAACGCTACCGAGCACAAAAGTTAAAAGGCTCCTGTGAATGGCAGGGAGGGGGGGAGAAGGCCTGTCTCCCAGGGACCTGAGGGTATTTCTGCTTTTTCAGACTCGGGTGACCCGGACAAGGAAAGTCCTGGCTGTAAAAGAAGACGAACCCGCACCAATTTTACTGGCTGGCAGCTCGAGGAGCTGGAAAAGGCGTTTAATGAGAGTCATTACCCGGACGTGTTTATGCGAGAGGCTCTGGCTCTCAGGCTAGACTTGGTGGAGTCCAGAGTGCAGGTAAAAAACGTGTCCCCCCTCCTTTCCCCCCTGCCCTCTCCATGCGCCTCGCAGTCCCCGGGGAGGCCCCTCGGACCCCGCTCCGGGACGGGCCCTGTGCGCGGGGGCTGCAGCCCCGCGCCTCGCGGCCCTTTTGTTCCCTGCCTCGCACTGCTGCTTGCCGTCTTATTTTATCATCATTACTACTATCACTACCCTATTTTTTATTTAATCTTTCAAAACGAGAAGAGTAGTAACCCAGCCTGGCTTCCCTTAACATTTTTTAGTATGTTTTTCCACTGTAAACATTTTTCTTAAATGAGTCAAGGGCGAGAAAATTAGCATGCAAATATGAGGCTTAATCACGGGCCAGGGTATGCTGGAGAATGTCAATAAAGCTCGTAGATGCATCGAGAGCAAGTGAAACTTGTAAAACTTAATTTTAACGAGCTGCTCACGCCCTTGGCGGTGCGGGACGGGGATGGGGAAGCACCCATCTGCTTCAGTGGATTTTCCAAAAAATAAATGGGGAGTGGATGGGGGGATAGGGGGTGGCTGCTGGATCTCGGGATGCTGTTTAGTGCCGCGGTGGCTGCGAGCGGGCGGCGAGGCCGAGCTGCGGCCCCGCATCTTGCCGGAACCCGCGGCCGTGCGGGGGCAGCTTCGCGTGGGCTGCGTGTGCGGAGAATGCGTCCTTAAATCCACCCCGGGAGTCGGGGACGGGCCCCCGGGATGAGGCAGCGCCGTTGTCCGCGGTTCCTCTATGGGCTTTGCTACACCGAGTCCTTCCAGCCGCTCTCCATCCCGAGCCGCCTCTCGCCGTGCTCGGGGAGCCTGCGGAGCCCGGCCGGGGAAGCAGCATCGGGCACCGGGATTGGCGCGGTGCTCCCGAGCTGGGGTCGTGGTCCGGCCGGGACAGGCGCTGCCAGCAGCCCCGAGGGGGCGAGGAGGGACGCGTGTGCCTGCGGGGACACCGGGGACCTGCCAAGGCAGGCAGGAGCAGGGCCGGAGCAGAGAGATTTTAATTTCTGTTATCTCCTATGATCTATCTGTAACAAACCAAACCAAACCCAGTTTTGGGCTGATCCAACTCCTCTGCTCGGGCTCCCGGGAGGGGCAGGAGGTCCCAAGTCCGCACGTCTGGGCGAGGCACCGTCCGTCGTGTCCCCCCCCCCGCACCCCCTCACTTCCAGCCGCTTATTGTGCTGGGTTTATCGCATTTTGCGTGCTGCTGCGGGGAAATCGGGCCAGCGGTCGGTGCTTCTGCACCCCTCTGCTACGGGGAAGAGCTGGGGGGCTGTGGGATCCCATCTCCTCCTCGTGGCGCCGGTTCAGGCAGGGTACAGCGAGTGTGTGCGTGAGTGTGCACCCCCTTCTTGCTTTTTTTGGTTTTTTTTCCCTACGCTTTTAAAGAAGTGTGGATATCTCTTCCTACCCCCTCCCTTGCTCTCCGTTTCTCAGAGGCCCCGGTGCTGGAAGGGGGCTGCCGGCACCTCGAAGGGGTGGACGAGCGAGGCCTGAGCAGCGCTTCTCCCCTCCGCCCCCTCCCTCCGCCCTGGCCACGGCGGGGGGCCGGTGCGCTGGGTGTTAATTGCTTCTCGTTGTTCGGTGTGTAGGTCTGGTTCCAAAACCGCCGGGCCAAATGGAGAAAGAAAGAGAACACGAAGAAGGGCCCGGGGCGGCCGGCTCACAACTCTCACCCCACGACGTGCAGCGGGGAGCCCATGGACCCCGAGGAGATCGCCCGGAAGGAGCTGGAGAAGATGGAGAAGAAGAAGAGAAAGCACGAGAAGAAGCTACTCAAAAGCCAAAGCCGCCACCCGCACTCTCCCAGCGCCCTGTCCCTCCACAGCACGCCCAGCTCCGACAGCGACAGCGGCGGCGGGGGAGGCCTCTCGCCCGCCCCGCCCGAGGCCAAACCCCGCGGGCAGCCCCCGCCGCCCCATCCGCCGCTCCCCGCCGCCGCCGCCCCCTCCGAGCCGCCCCCCGGCACCTGCGACCAGACGGCCGAGCCCTTCTACCCCAGCCAAAGAAGCGGGAGCGGGCGGCTCCAGCGCCCGCCCGACAAGGACTGCGCGGCCGCCCCGTCGGGGGACGGCAGCGGGGGCGCGGGGGGGCCCCGCGGCGCCGGCAGCTTCCACAAGCTCAACCCGTTCAGCGTGGAGAGCCTCCTCTCCGACTCGCCGCCCCGCCGCAAGGCCGCCCCGGACTTCCCCAGCCTGCCCCCCTGCGCCCCCCGCACCCTCATCGGCAAAGGACACTTCTTGCTCTACCCCATCACCCAGCCCCTGGGCTTCCTCGTCCCGCAGACCGCCCTCAAGGCCAGCCCGGGCCCCGAGGCCGGCCAGCCCCCCCGGGACTCCCCGCTGCCCGCCGCCAACCCCGGCCCGCCCGGCTGCGGCGCGGAGCCGGCGCCCGCGGGCGCTCAGCCCGGCCCCGGCTCCACGGACACGGCGGCGACCGCGGCGGGCTCGGTGCCCCCCGCGCCGGCCGGCGCCTCGCCCCGCTCCGCGGCCGCGCACGGTGACCCGGCGGCGGCCGCCCCCGCCGAGGGCGGCAGCTTCCCCCGGCCCGAGTCGCCGGTCCGGGCGCGGGACGCCAGCACAGCCAGGGACAGATCGGACTGCGGCCCCGCCGACGGCGAGGAGGTGGACATGGACTGACCGGGCGGCCAAAACGAAACGAAACAAAAAGAAATTTGAAACAAAAGTAAAATAGAACAAAACAAAACAAAAAGCGAAAATAAAAGCAGCCGAGAACGTCACCGCCACCCCCCGCGCCCGTCACCCGTGGGAAACGGGGGGAAGCGCTTCCCCGCTCACCCCACGCACGCCGCGCCCGCAGCTCGCGGGAGGCGGCGGCACAGCCGAGACAGCGGCTCTTCGTCTCCCTAGAGTTTATCACAGGTCGATTCAGGTGATCAGTTAGAGCTTTTTGGGTTTTATATTTAAAGGAAAAAAAAAAAGAAAAAAGAAAACGGGGTAAAAACAAAAAAAAAAAAAAAAAAAAAAAAGGAAAATTGTTTGTTAAGGCTTAGCAGCAGCTGGACTTTGTGGTGTGACAAACTGTACCGCGACAACAACGGAACTCCTCAGAACCCTTGTAAAATGCAAAAATGTCTAAGAATATTTATATATGTAAAATTTTTGATAAATAAAGGCTCTAAAACTCGCTACCGCCTGGTCTGGCTGTGTGACTCTTCCCTCTCTTTTTACATTTTTTTCTTTTTTTTTTTTTTTTTCTTTAAGCCCTCTTTGTGTGTGTGCGTGTGTGTGTTTATTGCTTAACAAATTTATTCATTTATAGCCTCCCGGTGCCCACCCCTCCCATCCGAGGTTAGGAGCTGCAGGCTACGGGACCCGGCCAGCTCCTGCAGAGTTTTGATATGAAAGTAATTATTTTCCCGGTGGCTGCTGCGGGGATTCAGTTTCTTGCCCAAAGGGTTATTATACATTACCGATTTCTAGTGATATGAAATCACATAAACTTCCTACAATAATAGAATTAGCATGAAAGGCTGGGGTGTCAAATTGAAATTGGAAAATAATAGCCTCAGCAGCTGGGGGAGTGTGTGTGCATATTGGATCGGAGATGGGAATACGTGGGGCGGAATTTTCATGAGGTTTTTTCTCTTTGTCAGGCCTCTTGTAGCTGGCTATATTAAGATAGATGTTCAATGATATCCCTCATTGTTCTGTCGCTTATATTGATGTTGCTGTGTTATCAACCTATTGATCATGTGTCGCCTGTAATAGGACAGGCGCAGCAA